>NC_035108.1:104913575-104951637 GCF_002204515.2 Aedes aegypti | reverse complement strand
TCCACCTTTTCAGCTCATCTCCATTCTTTTCCCATAATTCGGCTTGCGGAACCTTAGGGGTAGTCCATTAATTACGTAAGGGTTTATGGGGGGAGGGGGGGTTGAAGATTTCTTACGCGCCATACAAATTATTTTTGGTTTTCATACAAATGGGTTAATTCTACGACTGGCGTGAGGTGACAATTGTCGGTGTCGTATAGCGAGGTGACAATTGTCGACTCGAGTGAAGTGACTCTCCATTTGATTTACACGGCGAGTCACTTCACTCGAGTCGACAATTGTCACCTCGCTATACGACACCGACAATTGTCACCTCACGCCAGTCGTAGAATTAACCCAAAAAAATCTTACCATGGGGGGGAGGGGGGGTTTGAAAAACCGCTAAAATTGTCTTACGTAATTAATGGACAGCCCCTTATGTCGAATCCGTTTTTGAAACTAGGTGGGGATTGACGTAATCCGTTCTAAATCACATTTTCAACCTAAAACCTCAGATTCTAGAAACGAAAAACAGCGAGCACTTAGGAGATTTGGGTTTATTCTACGAGTAGCGTGAGGTGACAATTGTCGGTGTCGTATAGCGAGGTGACAATTCTCGACTCGAGTGAAGTGATTCGCCGTGTAAATCAAATGGCGAGTCACTTCACTCGAGTCGAGGCCAACCAAGTGAAGAACTTGGGCATACTCACGGGACGGAGAAAAAAATATGGTAAATACAACCAAATTTTACTTGATTTCAACCAACATCTTAGGTTGAAATTTGCACAAACATAATATTAGTTGATGATAATAGTAGTTGATATTACTTTGTGCGTTGTTTATAACAAACTAAAATAATTCAATGTAGTTTCTATGTTGAAAATGTCATTAGATTTTATTATCTTTAGTTTGAAACAACCTAGACATTTGTTGTTTGATTTGGCAACGGTGAAAACAGCTACCTAATATATTGCTGTGTGCGTTTGAAATGCTAATATCAAATGCGGGAACACCAAACGCGGTAAGATTTTTCACAAGGAAGGCTTTTTCTTTGCTAGGTTGGCGGTGCAATTGATCATTGCTAAGTATCCTTCGATTACTTTTTGTTACCGCATTTGAAGCTAAGTTAGGTAAGATTTGCACGTCAAACGCAAACAGCAGTAGGGGGACACGGGGCAGTATGGACACCCTAAGGAATTTGCCTATTTTGACTGTAAAAACATGAATATTATACTGTTTTTTATGTGCAGTCTACTTTTTAAAGTTCTTGAGCATTTGTTAAACATGATTACATAATCAGGAAAAAAATATTTTGTTTTCAAAAAAAGGTTTAAAAAAAGCTTATATTTGGTAGTCGCCATCAAGCTAGCGGGGCAAAGTGGACACCCCATGGGGCAGTATGGACACTCAATGTTTATAGGAAATTGTCCTGCGATCGTTCTCAAAACCTCGGAAAATGAAGTACATATTCAGGAAACCATAGTGACAGGTCACTGTGCCACTGAAAATATGATTAAAATCAATTAATGACATTTTTCGTAGAGATGCTTTCAATATTGCCTCCAGGTTAGTTTTTAATCAAGAATTGACGATTTCAACCGATTTGTGGTTCCACTTCATAATTATTGCATTGAATGCTAAATATTTTTGAATTATTTTGTGTTTGAAGTTATATTTCTTCCTCTTTGAAGTGCCAGCTCTACTTTGCCACCCGGTGTCCATATTGCCCCAACAGTATAAGAAATTTCCATATAAGTTTTTCAATGTCTTAAAGTACCAGAAAAAATCTACTATATTTTTAAATATAGCATAAATAATTGAAGATTCAATCAAGAGCTACATTATCGGTCAACTTGCAGTCATTTGCTTCTGAAACCTTATTTAGTGAGGTGTGAATGTTATAATTTTCGAACCAAATAAAATCATGCTCAATTTTTCGATTTAAAATCAATGTTTTGAACATTTTTTCAGAAATTTTTAGTGGATAGTTTTACTCGTTCGATATTGTTTGCATTGAAAGTGTAAAAGTATTCGCCTATGCAAAGATACAGGGGGTGTCCATACTGCCCCCGGTACCCCTATTAGGTTGTTTGAAACTACGAAAAGTGGTTTGAAACAATCAAAGTACTATTTGGAACAAACCAATTTATTGTTTGTTTTTAATTATTTTTAGGTGGGGAATCCTGCTGCTTTGCATTCATTCAATGATAATAAATTAAAAGATAAAAACGTCAATGAAAAACTGAAATTTATTGTTTATTTTTCCAACACTGATATTATATGCTTCAAATAATTCAAAGCTAGAAACCCCTTTATTAATTCACGTGATTCCAGGTTGGTTCCAAGTTGTTCCAGGGGTATGTTGAATATTCCGCATAATATTATCTGCAAAACATATTCATCGTTGGATTTAAATTGAGAAATGTAAATTTAAATTTTACCTCTAAATCCTCCATAGAAAAACAAAGGACGCATGACGGCAACTTTAACAAAAGTAATCTGAAATATAATTAAATAGACGGAGTTGGTGATCTAATGGCTACCGCTTCTGCTTCATATGCTGAAGGTCATGGGTTCAATCCCAGGCCCGTCCTTTTCCTCATACTTTGTACTTGCATCTTTCACTTGCTTCTATCTTCCACTCTCTATCTATCACACTCACACCCAACTCGTTCATAGCAATCGCTAGAACCAGAAACGGACAAGAAATCGTTTCCCAACGCCTGATACATAGGCAGTCTGCTAACCAAAGAGCAAACATCTCTGCCATGCCTTTCCCCCAACCCATACACTCCCGCATGAACTGGCGTGAACGCAGTGGTATATACGGTTTACGTGGGAGCCAGTTTAATGCATCATCAAGTCCTCCCCCTTTCCCTCATTGGTCTGCATTCTGACGTGGCAGGCCATAGTTGCCTAAAAATAGAAGATCACCAGCACTTATACACTGAGGGTGGGTGTCTGTTAGTCCCAAGCAGTCATTCGGTTGGTTCCTTGTGTAAGTGCAGCTGATTTGGCGATGCTGGAGTAGCAACCACGGGCGGCCAATCAAGCTCAAGCTCCTCAAGCTCAAGTAATCTGAAATATAATTGCTTGTTATGAAGATCGATATGTTTGGATAAATAAGGCATGCTTACCCAATAATGCACACTAGCGAAGATACAACACTTTACACAAACTGGTACGTAATAGTTGCATAAATGGTTTACAATGAATTAATTTTCACGGCTTTCTTCAAAAAGATGTCTGACAGTGATCGTTGTGAAAACAGAATTTATCAAACTAAATAAGGTACCGCGGGGAAAATGGGTAAATGGGATAAATGAAAATAATGGGTATATTTTACTGAATATGTGAATTAACGTTTTGAACTCATGCGTAAACCTTTGAGGACATTGAGAACATTACGATAAGTAAGAGATTTCTGAGATTTTTCAGCCATTATAGCATAATAGAGCGAAATATTGTTAACCTGTCAACTATCACTCCGTAACAAGTTGGCGAAATGCAACTTTATTTTAATATTTTCGGTGGAAAAAGTAGCGGAAAATAATTTTCTGTACCACTTTTAAGTTGTCCCCTCTGACAGTTTTAAACTACAATAAAAAAAGTTTTAGAATTAATTCGACATGGACCTAAAAATAACTAAATTAAAACGCCGTCAATTTTATAGTCACGTGGGGCAAGTGAAAAGTTTTTCATTGAAGTTTGTATTTGTGTTTTCTCTTCAGGTAGCTATAAGTATACAAGGTTCGCAATTATCATAGAACAACAGAACGTGCTGATAATTCAAGAAACACTATACTCAAAGCGTTAAATGCTATTATCATGGAACTTCTCTAAGAAAAGTTTGCTAAATATTACGATAATTATTTATTTACTTCGAACAGCCGATTAAACGGAGAAAGTTGATTAAAAAGTTCCAATATAAGAGAACGCACGGAATTCTTGTGGAATATCTATGTAAAGCTAGTTCAAAACATAAGAATGGGGTATAGATGTATCCACATAAAAAAGTTTCTAAATACTTTATTAAAGGATTCCGTTTGATTTCTCTTGAAGAGTTATCCGACGTCACATCCGATTTTCTTAAAAACAAATAACGACCGGTGGAAATTCTATAGAGCAGAAATGCAATTGCTGTCCCATGATGTAAGAACTAACATTGGAAATGTTGCAGTTATAATGTTGTTGCATTTCAACAAACATAACTGAACAGAAAAAAAATCAAGTAATAAGAATAACATTTTATTTGTTTGCCTGTTACTTATGTTATTGTTCATTGAAACGCCTTAACAAATGTTAAAGGTAATAAAAATCGTGAATGTAACTGTTAGTTTTTGAATTTATTGTTCTAAACGATAAACTTTTCACTTGCCCCACCTGTGGAGCACGTGAAAAGTAAGGAGACGCTTTTCAAAAACTTTTTCTGTATTTTTTTCTTCAATTTTACATAAAAATCAATTTCTTTATACTGCTTAGATTTGGTGGGAGTCAAGCTAAAAAATATACACGATCTCATTTGTTTTAATTTAAGGTCTCTAGATTTTGAAGAATCCCAACTATGCGAAATCCATTACCCACTTGCCCCACGGTACCTTATACAGTTAATTTTGAACCATTATTTTTTTGGCATGGAAATAGCACACTAAAAATTAATGCGCTCTCGGGCTAGGCATTGGATATATATATAGAAAGCGTTGTGTTTGGATGGGCATCTAATTCTGCCGAAAGAGGTGCACTTTGCGAAAAAGGACCACGTGATTATTGAACTGAAATCGAATTCAGGTTAACTTCTGCGTTCATGAGTCCTCTCATGGCGTAGGGGTAACGCGCCCTAACTAGAGATCAGGGAGTCGTGAGTTCTATTCTCACTGAGAAGACGTGTAACTTTTTCGCAAAACTTCACATCAATTTGTCCATCTAATCCAATTGCAAACTATATGTAATGTTTAGCTTTCGGTAGTTGTTGAACTTCCACTCGGCTGGTTAGCCGTAAACCACGATTCATAATTAAAAACATGTATTATTTCTTGTTCATTGAGCAAGATGATGTGATTTTGAAGAGAATCGATCAATGCAGTTAAGCCTCATGAAAAATAAATGCCGATTTATTTGAGTTCCAAAAATATGTCAAAATATTGTGATCTCTAACAATCTAGTAGCTTTTATATCCTGTAAATAAAGAATAAAATAATATGTTAGTGTCCACAGTTCGGGAAGTCTCCCTTCTGCGCCAACTGCAGCCAGTACTTATAGCTCATAAATACCGTAGGTACGAACAGATAAAAGGTACCAAGCCAAAAGGCAGAATAATTAATATCACTTGAGATAGGTAGACATGACAGTCCTTTCCCCTTTAGAAACTTTCTAACAACTCTTTAAAAGCCAGCTACAAGTTGCAACAACTCATACAACGAACAATCGAAAATATATCCAAAGAATTCCACGATCTTATTTTAAATACGCAAATTTGCTAATTCCAAGACTACAACAAAACATTCAAATCATTGGATTTTACTGCTCAACATTACATTTGACAAATTCGTCAACACTAAAGAACAATTTCGTTCATCTCCATACAGCAATCGCTTCACAAAAAAAACAACTATGTTCACAATAAACGACAATTTCGTCAGCTCTGAAAAACAATTTGTTTCAACACAAATTGGCAATTTCACCACACTTTCAAAAACAGATACAATTGGCAATTCGCCACCCCAAAGAAAATCGATTATCTTCAACACACGTTTCCATGATCCTCGTCGCCACTTTTATATCCTGTAAATAAAGAATAAAATAATATGTTAGTGTCCACAGTTCGGGAAGTCTCTCTTCTGCGCCAACTGCAGCCAGTACTTATAGCTCATAAATACCGTAGGTACGAACAGATAAAAGGTACCAAGCCAAAAGGCAGAATAATTAATATCACTTGAGATAGGTAGACATGACAGTAGCGAATGAATTCTGTTAAAATACACCAAAAATGATAGCTTGTATTTTAGTTCAAGCCTTATGAAATCTATCAACAACATCAGAATCGTCAAACATCGACTGATCCTGATGGTTTTGTGTTACAGTATGAAAGACATCCCAAAAGTTTCTTTGCAGCTGAAGGAGACGAATTTTGAAATGGTATACACCCTCAATTTCGGCTGAACTCTTACCCCTCGATTTCAACAAACCGATCTTACCCCTTCAGTTTAGGTTCAGTGATTTGGGAGAGTTTTGTAGAGTATATACGTTCACGTTCCCGCCAGCACACTTCCTGTTCAGCTAGCGTAGGAAAAACATCCCGAAATATAATACTACAATTTTCAGAAGTGGGATGGCGGAGAATATTTCCGCAAAAACGTAATTCGAGCATAAATAAGTGTACCGCGACGGTAGTGCAAATGTTATTACAAAGCTAGCTACGGACATAACGAAATTTCAACGGAAAACGAAATCATCGGAACGTTGTTTTGCCGGTGAAAACGAAACGCCATTTTGGAACGAATGCCGAAAATCAAACGTCGGCGAAACGCGACGGACGAACGAGAAGAAGAAGAAGAGGAGGAAGCGGTAATTAAGCAGGAGCACCAAGGACAACAGAGCGTCTTGCCGGTGTACAGCAGTAAAATGTCGCTGAACCCAATACCTGAAGCCACGGAAGTCCGAATGTCACGACCACTGCATCCGGAAGAAGTGAGAGCTTTAATCAGTGAGTATGATGGATCGTACGATGCAGCCATTTGGATACGGAAAGTGGAACATTATCAGAAACTGTACGGATGGACGGATAATGCCACTCTTCTATACGCAACGACGAGGTTGATTGGTCCAGCGAAGTTGTGGTACAGCTCAGTAGAAGAGAGAATCTTTGGGTTCCAAGGATTCAAAGTGATGTTATTGACAACTTTTCCGAGTTACCACGACGAAGCGGATATACATCGGGAGCTAATGACGGTTATGAAAGCTCCACAGGAAACGTACGACAACTACGTATTTCGAGTTCAAAACGTCGCCAGCAAAGGACATGTTTCGGAAACCTCGGTGGTCAAATATATCATCAGTGGCCTTTCACGTGACAAGCTGTATCATCAAATCGCTGCAAACGAGTACACCACGGTTTTCGGTTTGTTGAAAAGGATCAAGTGGTGCGAATCCAATTTTTTGATGAAAAAAGCAGACGCAATAGGATCCCGTCAACCAGTACGTCAATCCGGATCGGTTGTTAAAGGCGGAGCAAATGGACCTCCCTTAGGAGCGTCTGGTTTCATATGTTTCAACTGCAACGAAACTGGGCATAAGTCTGTCAATTGCCCAAGACCCCAACGACGTCCGCGCTGCAGTTCGTGTTTGAAGGTGGGACACAGCGCAGACCAATGCTTCAAGGTGGCGAACGACGGTGGAACGAGTACGACAGGTACGTCCAAGACAACGGTTGCTTTGATTACAGCAGGTGAAGGGAGAAAATACCACGCAGGATGCAGTACCCAATGAGGTGATCGACACTGACGAGGATGGGATGACAACATGCGATGCAATTATCGGCAGACGATTGAAACAGCTCAAGTTGCTGGTGGACTCTGGCAGCGCGGTGAGTCTAATAATACGATCTGAACTTTCCAATTTGATTAGGTTTAATAGTAAGATAGGGAACCGTACCGTAGATATAACTGGTATCAATCAGTCTAAAGTGAAAATTGAAGGTTGCTTGAAAACAAAAGTGATCGTTAAGGGTAAACTGGTACTAGATGTCTCGTTTTGGGTTGTGGATAACGATACTATGGGAGTGAGCGCTATTTTGGGTCGTGATTTCCTCAAACAGAACAACATAACGGTGATTCGTTTCGAGAAACCTGAAATATCTGCATTTAGTACTAAGTTCGATCTTAACCTGATAAACGATGCTTTCGGCGATAGTTTGCTCGTAGCAACAGACTATGGTAATCTTGATTTGATGGTGGGTGATAACGATGAAACAAGGCAATACGCAGATCAAATAAATGCTGATTTTGAAACGTTTTATCGCCAAAAGCAGCCGGACGCCGAGAAGACTGTTAAGTATGTGGCAACGATACGTTTGAAAGAGGATAAGTATTTCAATGTTTCCCCTCAACGAATGGGAAAATTTGAGAAAGATGCTGTTGATCAAATAGCCGAGGATTGGTTGCATGATGGTACGATACGGGAGAGTGAATCGCCGTACTCGAGTAGGGTGGTCCTTGTTAAGAAAAAATAATGGGCGGTATCGATTGTGCATAAATTTCAAGACACTGAACAAATTGGTTGAACGAGATCGATTTCCACTCCCGATAATTGAAGACCAAATTGCCAAACTAGAAGGTATGAAGTATTTCTCAACAATGGACATGAAGAACGGATTTTTTCACGTTGAATTATCTGAAGATTCTAAGAAATACACATCATTTGTTACAGAAAATGGGCAATATGAGTTACAAACTCCCATTTGGATATACTAATGCGCCTTCCGTTTTTTGTCGCTATGTAGCAAAAGTTTTGAATGAGTTCGTCAAGTCCGGTGAGTTAGTTGTGTTCATGGATGATTTCATGCTATTCACGAAAACCATAGATGAGCATCTCGATCTCTTACGTCGTGTTTTCTCTGCCTTGAAAGATAACGGAATCAAATTAAATCTGGAGAAATGTCGATTTTTAGTTACACAAGTTGAATTTGTGGGATATGATATCCGATCAAATCAGATCAGTCCATGTGAACGCCATGTAAAAGCTGTCCGAGATTTACCGATTCCGCCAAAATATCAAATGTCTGCAAAGATTCATGGGACTGTTAAGCTATTTTCGGAAGTTTATTAAGGGGTTTTCCAGTATTGCTAGTCCTCTGTACGATCTCCTTAAAAAGGATTCGGTTTATAAGTTCGGTCCTGAACATCTAGAAGCGTTTGAAACTTTGAAATCCTTGCTAGTGTCGCGTCCCGTACTAAGCATTTATTCGCCAGTAGCTGAAACGCAGTTGCACACTGACGCATCGGCGCAAGGATTTGGTGGCATTCTTATGCAACGGCAATCGTATGACGGCAAGTTTCATCCTGTGATGTTCTTCAGTCGCAAAACAAATCCGGCCGAGAGTCGACTGCACTCGTTTGAGCTGGAAACCTTGGCTGTCGTGTATTCGCTTCAACGTTTCAGACATTTGGGTTTATTCTACGACTGGCGTGAGGTGACAATTGTCGGTGTCGTATAGCGAGGTGACGATTGTCGACTCGAGTGAAGTGACTCTCCATTTGATTTGCACGGCGAGTCACTTCACTCGAGTCGAGAATTGTCACCTCGCTATACTGCCCATAACTGCATATCTGTAACATTCGACAAAAGTAGGCATTGAGTAAATGGAGTACCAAGTATGCATTTTATGGAAGTATGGGAGGAAACTGAAATTTCTAAAAACTAACAGGAACTCAAAAGTGCTTATTTGAGGCTGATATTTTGTACAACCCATATCACATACTAGGTGAATAGTCAGAAAATTATTCTGATAGAAATTTCATTGCTATTATATTACGAGGCTCATTTATAATCTCTATGTGACTGTTATGCGGTTATAATTACCAATGTGACAAAACAACTTGGTATTTTTTTCGAGTTTTCTAGAACAATCTCATAGATTTCAGTAATTTGATCGAAAGTATTTATCATTGGATGACTCTCCATGGTATTAACTCCAATTTGTCAAAAATGTCGAATGTGACTGTTATGCAGTTATGGGCAGTATACGACACCGACAATTGTCACCTCACGCCAGTCGTAGAATAAACCCAATTATCTCATAGGAATACTGTTCGAAATTGTAACGGATTGTAAAGCACTCAAGCATACGCTAGAGAAACGGGACACCAACAGCAAAATTGCTAGATGGGCGGATTTTATCACTGAGTTCGATAAACAGATTGTTCACCGTTCGGGAGATCGAATGCAGCATGTTGATGCGCTCTCAAGGATGTATGTTCATGCGGTGGAGGTAGATGAATATGGAAGTCGAAGTTTGTTTGAGGATTCATTGTACGTTGCACAGATTAAAGATGAAAGGCTTTGTCGTCTTAAATCGTCTGTCGAGGAAGGAAAAATTTCTGGTTATGAGATTCGTGATAACTTGTTGTACAAAGCAGAAAACGGTCGGATATACAGAAGAAGATATCCCTGAAGAAATGGAGGAGTCGGTTATATATAGGTTCCATGATTCTCTCGGTCATTTTGGTAAAGATAAGGTTCTACATTTGATAAAACGTTCTTTCTGGTTTCCTAAAATGGCCGAAAAGGTTCTTGCCCACACGAAAAAGTGTATTTCCTGTATCATGTTCAATCCGAAGTTTAGGAAAGCAGATGGAGAACTTCAGAGTATCGATAAAGGTAATCGCCCCTTTTGGATGGTTCATGCAGATCATTTAGGGCCGTTAGAAACTACGAAGGGGAAAAACAAATACGTTTTGGCGGTGGTGGACGGTTTTTCCAAATTTATTAAGCTTTATCCCACCAAGACGACGAACACGCATGAAGTTATGAAGCATTTGAAGTCTTATTTCATCAACTACAGTACTCCTAGAATACTTGTCACAGATCGTGGAGCATGCTTTACTTCTCAGGCGTTTAAAAGTTTTGTTGAGACGCATGGAGTTGTTCATAATCTCGCAGCAACGGCTTGTCCACAAGCCAATGGGCAAGTGGAAAGATATAATCGCACATTAGTACCCTTATTGGCAAAACTAGTTGAGTCCTCCGGTTCTTCTTGGGATAGTGCCTTGATTGACGCCGAATATATTTTGAATAATACAACCAACCGTGGATCTGGAGCGATACCGTCGAAACTTTTGTTTGGTGTTCTGCAGCTACGCAAAATATCCAATGATGCCGTCCAGTATTTTCAGGATTTGCTAGAATCTCCAGATTGTGTTGACTTGAAGTCTTCTCGGAATGAAGCGGCTATTCATATGCGTAAAATCCAAGATTATAACAAGCGAAACCATGATAGTAAATGCTTGAAAACCGTTTATTTGGAGGGGGACCTAGTCGTGATCCGTAGCGTTCCGGTTGTTGGTGAGAATAAAAAGCTGAGGCCTCGATTCAAAGGCCCCTATCAAGTCAAGAAAGTGTTGGATAGAAACCGTTATGTTGTTACCGATATTGAGGGCTATCAGGTATCAGGGAAACGTTTCGAGGGAATATTCGACCCACAAAATATGCGGTTGTACAAGCGTGATCCCACAAGACCTTTAGATAACGGATCTGAAAGTGAATTGAGTGATAATGAGCAGTAATAGAATTTTCAATTTATTACAGGAAGGTAACAGAACCGATTAAGGAACTATTGTCAATTGCCGTTCAGATCGCAACGATACATGAAACATGTAATAGAGATAGGAAATTAGGGCTGGCGAGAACTCTTGTAGGATGGCCGAGCTGAAGGAGACGAATTTTGAAATGGTATACACCCTCAATTTCGGCTGAACTCTTACCCCTCGATTTCAACAAACCGATCTTACCCCTTCAGTTTAGGTTCAGTGATTTGGGAGAGTTTTGTAGAGTATATACGTTCACGCTCCCGCCAGCACACTTCCTGTTCAGCTAGCGTAGGAAAAACATCCCGAAATATAATACTACACAGCTGAAGTCGATTTTTGAACCACAAAACACAACATGAATTTTTGGATAGATGCCATTTGAATATTCTAGCTGTTTTTTGGTATTAGGATAGTTTTTCATAATTCGAAATATCGCTTACATCTCACTTTTTTTTCAGCTCAAAATCAGGACATGTCCTGCTAAATCAGGACGGATAGGTAGTAACCCTACAAGTTAGGATGGTCGGTTTGCCGGCTGAGCATACAACAGCCTCCTGAAGTTTACTTCAAGTGTTTCGGGAAGGGTCATAAGTCGTGGAAATACAATGGTCCCGACAAAAGTAGGCAGTGCAGAAAATGCGGCACCGAAGGTCATAGGGCAAGCGATTGTAAGCAAACCGCTAAATACCTAATATGTGTCGACAGAGCAGACAACGGACACTTAACGGGCGAACCAAAATGTTCGGGTACAAGCGGAGTATCAAAGCAACAAAAAACGGAAGTAACACAGCTAAATTTAGGGCCCTATTTTATAAGTCTAGTTCCGCTCGACTTGGCTCTGTCACTCGAGTTTATCGATAGTTATCACTCTGTGTGACTGGATTACTATGGAAGTCGACGAATGACATCTGAAATAGGGGTTATCGGGGCAATATGGGTTGCCTAAGGAAAACGTCATGGAATGTATAGAAAAACAGCAAAAACTATTTGGGTTAATTCTGCGAGTGGCGTGAGGTGACAATTGTCGGTGTCGTATAGTGAGGTGACAATTCTCGACTCGAGTGAAGTGACACACCGTGTAAATCAAATGGAGAGTCACTTCACTCGAGCCGAGAATTGTCACCTCGCTATACGACACCAACAATTGTCACCTCACGCCACTCGTAGAATAAACCCACGTATGCATCGTAGCCGGGATGACGCCCATCGGGTCCATCATCATGGAAGATCAACCAAAGATGTACCAGAGGAGTCCACAACGCGTGTAAATAGATTATGCTCAGAGGTTGGCAGTAGGAATGCGATAACTCCACTAAAAGTAGATGGACCCATCGACTAATACCAAATGTGTCAGAAACCATGGGGAAGTCAACTTGAACTGAGATGCAGTAACTACGGCTGCTGAAGTTGCAGCGCCAACCAAGCGTCGGCTGCAAAGGATTAGCCCTGCCGAGGCTGGTCCCTTAAGGTGATTATAGAACGAAGCCACACCTCAAATTTTCAAGAGCACAAGACTTGAGAACCAGACAGCGCTCCGCGTTAAAAATCTATTCCATTGATCACCACCAGCAAGCAAGCAAGTTGATTGGTTTTCAACGCGAACTGTTGTCGGATACTCTAGTATTGTGCACTTGAAAATTCAAAGTTTGGCTTCGTTTTATAATCACCTTAACAATGTTGGAGTCGGCTAGGAGGAGCGGTTTGCCTAGTCTACTTCTGCTACGTGAAAAATCACGTAGATCATTCCAAATTCATTTTACCTTCACTTCAACTGACTAAGATAAAGATCACTACACCATTCATAACCGATTCTATAACATTCCCCAGAAAACCATTCCCCCGAAAACCATTCCCCAGAATTCCGTTTCCCAGAACGAACCATTCCCCAGAATCTCATTCCCCAGAATGTAACATTCCCCAGAATTTCATTCCCCAGAATGCACCATTCCCCAGAAAGCTATATGAATATCCATTTTCTATTTTCTTTTTTTAATTTTTGGTTTGCGTGAGTCATTTATGTGACAGGCTAAGGTCTGATGTGACAAAACAAATAAGTAAGTAGGGGATTAGAAGCATAATGAACACACGGGGCGAAATGGACACCCCCTTATTCTCTGGGAATATGCATAATTCAGCAAAATTTTATAAACTGTACGAAATATGTATTGTATATGAACTCTTTGACGGTATACAAGTTTATGCTTTGCTTCATTTGTCCTCTGAAATTCTACTATATTTTTTCTCAGCTAAAATTAGTTCATACGCAAAGCGGTGGAAGAATTAAATTTTAGAGCAAAGTAACTAACCTAGAGAAGTTTCTTCTTGTTAATGTGATAAGTGGGAAGCACTTTTACATGTCAGTACGTTTTGACACCCATTAATAATTTAGTTTTTACTAAATTCCACAAAAGTGTTCATTTTACCCGGATACCTTTTTATCAGTCGTGTTTTGGACCCAATTTTCTATCTCGTTTTTCTGACATTTAATAAGATTTTTTTCTCACCATGGATCCAGCACGTCATACTAATTACGAACTTGGAAACCAGCCGAGAGTAACTGAAAAATTGCCATTCTATGTAAAATAAGCATTTGCCTAATGTGTCCATTATGCCCATAATCCCCTTATTCATGATTATTTTGCATATTATAATAATACACCCTTCTTTCAGTAAATTCCCATAAAATATACAAACTATATGTTTATTTTTGCCTATATAGTGATGCACCTTTCTTCCAGTCTTAACGCCAGATGGAGAGCCCATATAGCATAAGGGCATTTGGTATAAAGTCATTTGCCATCCAGCCATACTTATGCTCCTTCTTTTCAAAAAGGATGTTCTTCATGTTATGCCAAATGGTCATTGGCCAAATGACCATGATGTCAAATGGTCCTTGATCATTTAATCAATCATGTCAAATGCCTTCTTGTCATTTGGTATCCTTACGGAACATTTTGCCTATATCGTTAACAGGATAAGACTGAAAGAAGGGTGCATCACTATTTTGTGCAAAATTAAACAAGTCATTTGTTTGTTTTTTGAACTTGACGTAAAGAAGGGCGTATCATTTTAATGTGCATAATATTACGTTTTTATTTTGCCGAATTTACGTAATACTTATATCGGAAACGTATAATATGAATCTACGAACGTCTTTATTCCATTCGGGGTGGCCTCAAAAGGTAAGCTATGATGCACCTTCCTAGAACATTGATGAAAAGCTGGATACATCACTATATTTGGTAAAAATTGGACGAATCTATGACATTTGGTCGAAAGACATTTGGTCGAATGACATTTAGTCGAATGACGTTTAGTCGAAAGTACATTTGATCGAACGGACATTTCGTCGAATGGACATTTGGTCGAAAAGGTTTAGTTGCAACAGAAAGCATATAATATTTGGTCGAACTGACATTTCATGGAAAAAATTGTGCTCGAATCTAAATACTATGGAAACAAAGTTTTACGTTCAGTCTGACTACCGTCGAGAGTAGCATTTTTTTCGCTTTAACAAGAAATTGAAAAAGTATCATCTATTTTACCTACGATCTATATGCGATTAGCAAAATTTTGATATTCAGTTTGATGGACGCTCTTTCAACGTATTAATCTACCTCTTGCGTGTTTGATGTTTCATGCTGCTTCCTTGTCCAGGTATGTTCTGAGATTCAAGATAAGCTGATTTGAAATGGAAACAAGCCAACTTTTGTCACCTCAGTCAACTGATCTTCCCTTACGCGGTACAAAGAATCAGCACTTTTTTTTCATTTTCAATAATCAAAATCTTCTACTGCAAACTCTGTTATTCACTCGAGGTCATCAACTTTGTCAGCAAAACCATATATTTGCTTGAGGATTGTTATTAAGCTGGAAGTCACACTAAGCTAATTGACCATAGGTAGAGTTACCGACACCTAACATTCACTTCGCCATAAAGGTTTTCTTCAAAGCAAGTTTTTCCTGCCGTTTTAATTCTGATTTCCGCATTCAAAAATCTTACCCACGTCCATTGAGCTGCAAGACCCGGAATGCAAAAAAAAGATCACGAGCTCTCTCTCCGAATGCTTCCATCAGATGAGCTGATCTTCATTACGAAGAACGATGATATTTCATAAGAATAATAAATGAAGAAAATATGTTCACATCATTGAGTAATAAAATAACTTGTTGAGCAGTTTTTAAAAGAATGATGATATTTTAGAAGAATAATAAATTCACTAGAGCTCAGTATTTCAGTTAATGACAAAAAACTGTTCAATAGTTCATTTGGATAGTCATTGAAATTTTTGATTTTGGCATAACTTCAAATTACAAATAAAAAGGTGTATCAAATTTGAAAATAAGACTACAGTAAATGTCCCATTTCTTATTCAACAAAAGTTAATGATTCAGATTATTCAAAAAAATACGTTATCTTATCAACTTTGCACAACAAATATCAATTTTACCAAATGATCTTCCAATAAACCATTTCAAAATAAGCTTTCATCCAAACTTCCGTTCAACTACACATTATTCGACGAAAATAAGTGTTCTAAAGACATTCGACCAAATGTCCATTCGACTAAATGTCCTTTCGACCATATGTACTTTCGACCAAATGTCATTCGACCAAACGTCATTCGACCAAATGTCATTCGACGAAATGTCCTAAAGCCATTTGGTAAAAATTGGACATACATGAGAAATTATACATTTGGAAACTACTATACCGAAAGAAGGGTGTAGCTCTATTATGTGCAGAATAGTGATGAGTTCCATATTCTTTTGATTAAATATTGGATATTCTGTTTGCCTATAGACTGATCTATCAGTCTTCATAAGTGCCAATAAAAGTGAAACTACTGTGATAGTTCATTTGCAAATGAAATTTGAATTATGCGTAAAGTGTTCATAATTAGCAGCATGAATGCTAATCTTCTCATGTACTTGTATACAACTTTGTATGAAGTTTCATTTTCAAGTATTTTTAACTAAATTGTTTCAAAACTGTAGAGTAGGTATATACTTTTCTGGGGAATGGTCCATTCTGGGGATTGGTTTTCTGGGGAATGGTTCATTCTGGGGAGTGAAATTCTGGGGAATGGTACATTCTGGGGAATGAGATTCTGGGGAATGGAATTCTGGGGAACGGGTTTCGGGGGAATGGTTTTCTGGGGAATGTTATAGAATCTTCATAACCACCAAATAGTGAATCGGTAATGTTTACTGAGGTTACCTATCGCACTTACGTGGATTTCACGTAGGTGCCTAAGTTCATTTTGACATCTGCATTGTGTACGTACATTCGGTGTTGAGCTCAAATCCTAAGATGACGCCCGCTTGATTTTTGAAGAACTTCAGAAGCTGCTGCTGCTTTAAACATTGTGTAAGATTGATTTCAAGGTAAATATGCTTTGAATAACGGAGAATCCCTGCATTACTTAATATTTTATACCTGATTTATAACCTCTATCCATTATAGCACGCGAAGGCAACAAGACAGACCAAACTCACAAAATTGGGGAAACAGGATTCCAAATGCTCAGATTGTCAATAAAAATATCACAATCTTTTAAGTTTGTTTACATTTTCCAATTAAGAATTAGTTTTCTTCCAAAGCCTATTAGAAATAAGATTGGTCTTTATTACAGTTAAATTTAATGCAAAACCATCTAGGTCCTATTGAAACGCTTCGTAAAGGCTACCGGAAAATCCACGTAGCTCTTACGTTTAGCGACGGTGGAATGGACGAACTTCCAAAATTCATGCGTTCATTCTGGGCTACCTATGATTCGCGTAATATCTACGTGAAAAGTGCGATGGAAAAAAATCACGTATGTTTTCACGTAACAATGACGTTTGGATTATTTTGAGTGCATGTGTTGTGCTGTATGCACTGGTTCCTCCCCGAAGAAATACCGTGAAGTGGTTTCGGGTAGAATAGGGTCTGCGGTCAAGGGTAATGCACACATAAAAAACATGGTTTTAGAGGATCGTCGGTGGTGCGCTAATCTCGCATTTTTTGAGTTATCTGGGTCTGGTTGCAGATTTCCGTCTTGTAAAAAAGGTCACTTATCATCAAGAGATCACTAATACCTTGAAGTCTCACTCCATTTCAAATGTTCAATATATTTCTGTGTAAAAAAACTAATACAACAATTTACGTTTATACTGTTAGGCACTATTAGCTAGATAAAAAAATATCTTTCATAGTCTTAAAAAATATCTTTTGATTTGATAAAATGGACGGAATTCAGAGAATAGAATACTTATCGTTCCTAAAATATTGTCCTAAGGTTACAATTTGATCTTGGTTCTGTTGGATCGGAATCCGCCTCATCACGGAATCAGCTCCAGGTCCGGTAAGTACGGAGGTATCTGTGCGTTTTGGGTCCGCTCAAAGGACAACATGTAGCGCAGCATGGGCAGCGTTTGTCTCAGGTATCGGCTCACGTCGTCGAACTCGGGTCGGTCTGCCGCGTCCGGATCCCAACAGTTAAGGCACATCTGGTAGAGGTCGTCGTAGACGAAGCTGGGCTTTTCGGGCCTACTGCCCGCCCGGATGCTGGCAAACAGGTTATCGGTGGTGATCGTCCCGAACGGGGTCGCGCCCAAACAGCAACACTCCCAGATGAGCAACCCGAACGACCAGACGTCACTCTTGGCAGTGTGGTTCTGGAACTTGATCACCTCCGGGGCGTTCCAACGGATGATGTCCACCTGCTGGCCGTTGTCGTCCCCGTAGAGTGGGGGCCCGAAGGCACTTACCTTCACCTCGAACTTGGTGTTGACGTAGACGGTTCGGGCGCAGAGCTTCTTGTTGACGATCTGGAATGGGATGAGGACGGTTAGGAAGGAACACAAAATTGCCATGAATAGCAAATCAGTTAAAAAATTATCTGAAAGATTCCTCCAGATTTAGGTATTTCAAAGAAGGCTTAGTTCCCCATAAAACTCATCCAGTTATTCTTCCATAGATTTTCTTAGTCTTGTTCGAGAATAAAACAAGCAATCTCTTCTCAGAAATTACTCCAGTTCAATCCAACTCAATTTCGGCGAAACCATAGATAGGACCGACTTGCGATTTAAAGGCAGAAAACATGCTCGTTCATACTCACATTGTTCTCAACCAGGTACTGCATGCCGTCGCACACCAGGCACAGAATGTTCACGACAATTTCCTCCGAGATGGTGGAAAACTTTGGACTGTTCACGTTATTTGGTATCCTCGCGTTGAGCAGCGTCTGTTTGAGGGTGGTCTGCATCTCCTCGAACAGCACGTAGCACCAGTCCGGCGTGACGCACACCCCGTAGAGCTGCAGAACGTTCGGGTGCTGTTCCAGCTTGATGACCCGCCGGAACTCGTTCAGGAAGCCAATCTGATCGATCTTGTCCATGTCGTCGGATATGACGTGCACCTGGGCCGGCAGTTCGATGCCCTCGCGCTGGAGGCTTCCTTTGAGTATGTCCCCGTACTTGCCCGAACCCAGGATGGTGTTGATCTCCAGCGACAGATGCTTCCGAGGGTGCTTCTGGTGCGGTGCTAGAGATTCAATGATGTCGTGCAGTTCCGCCTCAAATCCGCGCTGTTCGTAAATGTCCGGAATGAAGCCGTTGTTCTCCACTTCCAAGATCGGTCCCTGCAGGGCCATTTCGTGGTGATCCCGAAGGGGACGAGTATTTCTCGGTGTTTTATAGCGCAGGTAAACGTACAGGACGATACTGGCCAACAGTACGATTCCGAAGAGGACGCAAGCCACGGCCAGTACCGTGATCAGCGCTTCGTTCCGCTCCGGAGCATTGGTAGAATTCACGTGGTGGTGATCCGGGTGCTGGTGCTGCTCGTGGGTCGTGGTGGCGTACCGCACCTTTACGACGTTGTTCAAAATGCTGACGATTCCGATGGAGATGTGCACGTGCTTCCGGGCAGGAATTTCCGGATTGAAGTAGTTTCGATAGTGTCGCTTGTCGCCTACGGTGAACAGCAGTGAGTCCTCCTGAAATGGATAGATCAATTTATTTGGGGAGACAATTGGCAAAGACGCTTCTTTACTGTTTCCAGCGTAATTCAGGAATGTTTTGTTTTTTGTATTTCGATGTCGGCCACAGGGCAACTTCACTCAGAGCAAACATTCTGCTATAATCCTATATCCACTAAGAATTGATCCAAAAATCTTTCTACAAGAATACGACAACGAAATTCAATGAACTATCTGGACAAATTCCCACAAAAACATGCAGGGGTAGTAGGATTAACAACTTCTTTCATTTAAACACACGAACATTTTTCCTCTAATCAATTGTCTAAAACTTAGCAGAGTAAGCCGCACTAATGTTCAGTTTCACTTCCACGATTCACTTTGCCATGGGATATTTTTTTCGGCCGAATTAGCAATTTTGCAATAAGAAGCATATTTAAACTAAGTATATTGTGGCCAAATATGAACTCAATAGCTTTAATGGGGTCGTCCATAAATGACGTAGCATTTTAGGGGGGAGGGGGGTCTTCACTAATTTGTGACGATGTGTGACGAGGGGGGGAGGGGTCCCAACTTGTGGACGTAGCATTTTGAATAATTTCGGTAAAAATAGTAGCGCTGAAAAAAATGACAAACAGTATTTTTTATCAAAGTTCAGTTAAAAAATTATGATCCAGCTGCAAATTATTAATATGATAGAATTTAAAAGTTTCTATTTTTTCTGACAATCAAGCAGATTTTATGAAGCTTTAAATAGTTATGTGAATATTATATTGCATAAGTGTCCAAACTATTTTATTTATAAATAAACAAATTAAAAGTTTAATAAGTTAAGTAAATATCTATGCTTTATCGACTTGGAAAGTATTGCTTTTTCATTTGATAACAAGACAAAGAATCAACCGTTTTAGTTTAATTCATATTTTCTGTTGGAGCTTTGTTCCTCAAAAGTATATAATATTCTCATTTAGGCAAATATTAACGTTAGTATAATAAAACAATATATTTATTCAGTGCGTTTAATGTTGCAGGAGATCTCCATTCATCCAACTAACGATTTGTTTTGATATATCAATGCTCTTGATGGAACAGCCTGTATAATAATGATGACAACAAATTCGAGTGTTATCCGTAATTTGTTAATTGTCCTATCATTGAGTTGTCTAAATCACTCGATAATTCAGAAAAAGAGCATTTTTATTAAATCATTGTTTCATTATGAGTTGTGTAAGAATATTTCAGTATAGCTGGCGATAACAAAATTTAGTTGAAATATTGAAATTGAAAATCGTTGATTTTTTAAACATTCCTAATAATACAATTATTGTGGATTTGAATCTAGAAAATAATGACTGTAGATCCATTCTAAATAAAGGTATTTTGTTGATCATATTCACTGAAACCTGTTTCTTAATCACGAATAATTTATAAATTCCTCTAATATAACAAATATTTTGTTTAATATATTAAAAAAAATATTCTGAACCCTTACTCATAGCTGTTAGTTTTATTAATCCGAATCTATTTGTTTTACATTTTCAGCTGTAAACTTGTTTTAGGTTGTAACAAAAGCGAAATAAATGTATAATGTAATAATAAAATGTAATCTAAATTTAACCAATTTAAAAAAAAACTGAGAACCACAATTATGTAACTTAAACAGGAAATAAGTTAGTTTAAACTGTTTTTCTATTGATTTTTTAGCGCTACGGTATATCGGTATATCATTCGTCAGATTATCCTGACGTTTCAATGAGTTATTAATATAAATTAATATAAAACTTTGTTTTGAATTTCAGGATTCTAATGTTTCGTTTAAGCTGAAGAAAAACAAATAAAAAAACATTGGTGAAGGGGGGGGTTTGCTTGATATGCTACGTATTTTCCAAGGGGGGATATCAGCATTTGTGACTAAATGTTACGAGGGGGGAGGGGGGTGTAAAAAATCAGTGAAAAAATGCTACGTCATTTATGGACGGCCCCTAACAACAACCCTGCTCTGGAAGCTGCTATAAATGTTTTAAGATGCTTGCTAATGGGTTTCTTAGAAGCCAACTATCTACCGTAGGAAAAATTCGTCATATCCAGGAAATCTCCGGAAACCTTGTTAGATCACTGCGACAGATATCGGTCGAAAAATTCCTCTAAAAATCTCAAAGATAGAGTTCTGCGAATAGATATAAAAACAGTGAATAATTACGGTTTGTTCAATCATTCCAATAATCAAAAGAGTTATGAGAAGTTTTTCAAGGATTTCGCCTGCAATGTTCAAGGATAGAAAGAACGATACACGCACGCTATGTCTAAAACAGGAGATTATGCAAATCGAATGTACCTCGGATTTTTTTCCGCTAGAGTTCAGTAATTGGGCTATAATTTCATAATTGGAAGGTTTTAAAATATTCCATCGGTAAAATTTTGATTTTTTCCACTTTTTAGTTATTTTTTCATATACAAACTATGAAAATCAATGAAAATCACATATTCCTACACATTTCCACCCATACAAAATGTATGGGAAAAAAATCACCGATAGAATATTTTGTAACTTTCCGATTTGCATAATCTGCTGGTTTAGACATAGCGTTTAGACAATATTTTTATATCTGGCAAAATTAAACCGATTTAATTACAGTTACAGTTTTAAAATATTTGTAAGATCAAAAATTTGCCTTTTTGCGGTAATCATGCTCTCGTGAAAAAAGGTAGAATATTTCCCAATAGTTTTGCGGACCCCTGAGAACCCCTCACGGCCCCTTCGGGGTCCGTGGACCACCGATTGCGAAGCCCTGTTCTAGATACTTGTACTATATTTCTTACCTATTGTCAAATTCTACAAGAAATCTCCATAACCATCTTTTTTAATATTCTATATTTATGCATATTTATCATACTCCTCACGAATATGTGTATGAGAATATTTTCGATTATAGTAGAGCCAATTATACTAATATTAGACTGAAATTAGATAACGCAAATTGGCAATCTGTTTTTAGAAATCAAAATAATATTGAATGTGCAATAGAAATCTTTTACAATTTATTGTGGGAAACCATTAGGGAGGAAGTACCTGTTAAGAAAAGACGAAGGAATCACAACTCAAAAAAACCAATTTGGTTCAACAAGCAAATCAAGAATTTGAAAAAATCGAAAACAAAAAGCTCACAAAGTTTACAGAAGATATAAAAAACCAGACGATTTAGAAAAATATTTGGTTATTTGCGACCAACTCAATTTAGCCATTTCTACAGCACTTACCGAGTACAACATAAAAACTGAAAATGAAATAAAGCCATGTCCAAAGATTTTTTTCAATTACGTTAAAACTAAACTCAAATCGTGCAATTTTCCATCAACAATTACTTTGGATGAAAAGTAGGAAATAATTGTGAAGATATTTGCAAACTTTTCGCAAAATTTTTTCGAGAAAAATATTCAACATTTTCGGAAAACGATCGAGATTATTCTTACTTTTCACATTTTGCTGACTTTCCGAGTGATGTTGGCGTTAATTCTAAAAATGTTCTGGACATTTTGTTTGGTCTTAAAAATTTGGACGCCACTAGAGGATCAGGGCCAGATGAAATTCCACCCGGATTCATAAAAAACTTAGCAACTGAACTCACAACTCCATTATTTTGGTTATTCAATATGTCTCTTCAAACTGGCCAATTTCCAAAGGTATGGAAAAAATCATTCCTCATACCAATATATAAATCAGGTAAGAAATCGGACATTCGAAATTATCACGGTATTGCTATTATGTCATGTATTCCAAAACTTTTCGAGTCAATTGTAAACAAGAATATGTTTGCCCAAATAAAAACTCGTATAACAAACGCTCAACACGGCTTTTTCAAAGGTCGTTCGACCACTAAGAACCTTCTGGAATTTGTAAGTTACTCACTGAGTGCAATGGATAAAGGTTACTTCGTAGAAGCTCTTTACACTGACTTTAGTAAAGCATTTGATAAACTGGACATTCCAATGTTGACTTTCAAGCTTGAAAAAATGGGAATCGAAATGTCTCCTTACGTGGATCAAGTCCTATTTAAACTATTGTCAGCAAATAGTAAAATTCAATGGGAAAAGATCAAATCCAATACATGTTACATCTGGAGTACCTCAAGGCTCACACTTAGGCCCTCTTCTTTTTATTTTATATGTTAATGACGTTTCTTATATTCTAAACAAACTGAGGGTCCTTATATATGCTGACGACATGAAGCTATTTCTAGAAATAAAGAATGATGACAATCATAATGTTTTTAAGAATGAGATACAAATTTTCTACACGTGGTGCTGCAAAAGTTTATTGGAATTGAATATAAAAAAATGTAACCTCATAAGTTATAGCAGAAAACGAACCACACCAAATATGTCTATATTGTTTTAGGAAACGAACATGTAAAAAGTGTGATAAAATAAGAGACTTAGAAGTTATCTTAGACTCAAAACTATCATTTGTAGATCACTATAATGCAATAATTCATAGAGCAGGAAATATGCTCAATTTCATAAAACGGTTTGGTCAACACTTTCGTGATCCTTACACATTGAAAATACTTTATGTTACGTATGTAAGATCAATATTAGAATATTGTAGTATTGTTTGGTCACCTTACACAAAAAAAAAAAAACATGAAGAGTGTATAGAATCGATACAAAAGCAGTTTTTATTATACGCACTACGTAATTTAGGCTGATCAGTACTTCCTCTACCATCATATGAATCACGATGCATGCTTATCAATGTGAAATCACTGAAAGTGCGTCGTGATTATGCTATGGTTTCTTTTGTTAACGATATTGTTTCACATCGCATTGATGCTATCAAAGATGAATTTTTATAATCGTTACTTGTTCACAGTAGGTCATCATCGCACGAACTACGCTAAATTTAGTCCGTTGAATCAGATGATGACTATATATAATCAGCATTGTGAAATGATTGATGTTAACACGAACAAAACTGAAAAAAATACCTTTTTGATATACAAAACAATAGTAACTGAGGAATGTATTATGAATCGAGTATACTCAACAAAGTATATAAACACATATATATCAAGAACACAATGTAATTTAGAATGGTCTACAAAATGTTTGACGTCAAATAAAATAAATAAAATAAATAAAATAAATAAAATAAATAAAATAAATAAAATAAATAAAATAAATAAAATAAATAAATAAATAAAATAAATAAAATAAATAAAATAAATAAAATAAATAAAATAAATAAAATAAATAAAATAAATAAAATAAATAAAATAAATAAAATAAATAAAATAAATAAAATAAATAAATAATAAATAAAATAAAATAAAATAAAATAAAAGAAATAAAATAATAAAATAAATAAATAAATAAAATAAATAAAATAAATAAAATAAATAAAATAAATAAAATAAATAAATAAATAATGGTGTTCAGTTGGAGCTGCTTGACAGCTTTACTTGTCAAGGCTGAACCCTCGGTTTGGCTTTTGCCAAGTTTCCCCTCAATTAGGACCAATACTCAGACGGACTTGAAAATGGCGTTCACATGAGCACTGTTTTTTCATTAGTATTGTGACGTGGAAGTTTTTGAAAAGTGCCCATATTCCCTTGCTTCTGAGAAAAGGAAGCATTCAGCAACTCCAACAAAATTTGTTTGAAATAGTGGTATAGTAGTGTCATTACTAATACTGTCTAGTCGAAATGATTTGTCATTTAAGTGTCCTTTTTAGTCATGCTATTGTGATTAATCCTGTCTTTTACGTAAGATTAGTTTTAAATGTAAATTGTCGTCAAGTCTTAACAGAATTTTTAGTTTAGTCGTAGTTCTAGTTCATTTGGTTATTCTTGTTGTTGAAACTATTTATTGTTCATTGCGTTCATATGTCCTAAAGAAATGAATCACTTTACTTGTCTGTTCAACACATTCTCGAAACTAGCATTCGATTTTAGACAAATTCGGTGTTCTTAAAAGTGTTCATAAATTTAATTTTGAAGAAAATGGTGTTTAAAGTTTCAAAATCGGTTGGAAAATAACGAAGTTATGGTGAATTCACTGAAGGCCATTTTTCACAAATTGAAAATTCACCTTCAAGACGCTTGCGCCACCTCTAAATCTTAATATTTTTAGCTCAAACTTTGAGGTTTCTCTTTTAATATGATTTAAATTCATTAGAACACACGAAATTTTGATTTTGAGAACTTTTGAAAAATAAGCCGCACCTTACTACACACTTGGTTACCAATGGTTTTTAGAGCGAGATTTGTTCCTTAGCCTAGGCTCCTTCCCGGAAAGCAGGCTTGATAATCCTCCTCAACATCATCAGAGTTCGGTGACATACTCAAGAGCAGCGTGCTACGAAAAAATACTTAGCAGAGAGGCAACGAAAAATGAGCGAGGAAGAAGCAGTAAAAAATACAACAGAGCAAAATTCTATCAAAAAAGAGTACCATCACTCATCCGCGAGGCCTTTCTTGTTCGGACGGGTCACTCAAGAGTTCTTTTAAAGTATGAGTAAAAATGAGCATAGCAACAAGAGAAAAAGAGAACCAGAAATCAAGGCGGGTTCAGCCCCTACTCTGGCTACAGAGTACAATGAACCATATTGCTAGCATTTTTTTCGCTCTCTCACTCGAATCGTTTGAGGATCTTTGTTGAAAATTTGCGTTCAATTTTTAATCGTCAGAAAAAACGTCAAAACTGCCCCATTTTTGGATCACAGAGGAGTCTCAGTGACTAGGGAATACTTACTTCAGGTTGAAAAACATGTCTAGATTTGAACTTACAGTTTAAAAACCCCAGTAGCAGGAGATCTTACTCATCTCATCGATCGTAGTGAAAACCGCATTTGATTAAACTTATTTGTTTAATTGTGGGACTTTGAGGGTTAAGAATCTTCGTTCAGATTTTAAGATTTCAACGAGAAGTTTATTTAAAAATACCCTCAGGAATTATTCCATTCCTCCTATGAAATATCTTCAAAGAATTTAACCAAAATAAATTTCAGGGCTATCTTTAAGGAAATTGCTCAAAATATCCGACGAATAATTATTTGTAAAATGATAAATTCAATTCCTGGACAATATTCTGGAGGATTTTTTAAAGGCATTCTTTGGAAAACACCAGACAGAATGCCTAGTCATTTGTGAAGAAATGATCGGAAGAATTATTGGAATAATAGATAGATTAGTTGCATGTGTGAAATCCTCAATGAACTTTTGAAGAATATAAGGAGATTCTCCGAGAATTTACTAGAGAAGTCATTCGAGAGATGTTTGGAAGAACAGCAGGAATAATTCCTGTATAAAATGCCTCAGAGAAATAAATGAATGAACTTCATGAGGAATTCTTGGTCTAATTTACCGAAGAATTTCTGGAAGAGTTCTTAAGGTGAAGATGAATCGAAGCCAAGCCACAAATTTTCAAGAGCAGTACAAACCTGGAGAAACAGACATCCGTTTAAACTGAAAACTTCATAGATTGGTCCCTTGCTGAAGGTGAGCAATCGGTCAAGTTTTCAGCCGTTCAAGCTGTTTGGTTTTTCAGATTTGTGTTCTTGAAAACTAGAGGTTTGGCTTCGATGCAGCTTCACCTTAATAGATTTCTGGAATAATCCCTGGAGTATTTTTCGAAGAAATTCCTCTATGAAACTTTGAATGAATTCATGAAAATAGTTTTAGAAAATCGTCGTTGGAACTTCTGTAAAAGTATTCGTTAGGTTTGCTGAAAAAGTCCTTAACGATTAGCGTTAAATAATCTGGATTTTCTTGAAAGAACTTTTGTGGGAATGTTTGAAAAATTTTCTAAAGTATCAACCAGAAAATTCGTGGGAGAATAACTTAACATAATCAAATCCCTGAGATTGTTTTTAAAGAACGTACAATTAATTTCTGAGTGGCATGCATGTTTTTGGCACAGCACTGAGTTTTCAGACATTTCCTGCTAATGACCTCTCGAGACCATTTTAATAACTATACTTTGCAATATTGAACTGAATTGGTTTATGTTGAATTTGCCGTTAAGTGAAGTGAAGCGCCCTATCCCTTTAATTAAGTACCTATCCCTTAAGAAGTCCCTGAAGGATCTTTTTAACGATTTTTTGGCAGTTTCGCTTTTAGAAATCACTATAGAATATCATCATTGGAGGAGTTCTTAGTAAACCTCTAACAAAATTACTAGAAGAAGCTTTTCCTCAATGAATCTGGGAAGGAGTTTCTGAAGAATCTGTGAAATAATCGAATATCTGCAGGTATTTTTGAACCTCTAAAATTTTGCTCCAGGATTCAGTCAAAAGGAGAAAGAAAAAGAAAGTGTCTTGGGATTTGTGGAACAAGAGACTTTAGAGACCTTCAATTGGTCGGTGTTCAGACAGACTGGACTTGGTGATATTTTGACGTTCTAAAGGTACCTACATTAAGAACTTAATCAATTCTGATTTTATCGATGTTATTTTGAAATTTCGAACGCCTGGGGTACGTTTTCCTGAAACCATTGAACAACACTTGGTCCAGTCTGTCTGAACACCGAGAAATTAAATCTAGAGACTTGCGTAATTAATAGTGATTAAGTGTCTAAAAAGAGCCCTACTACCAGATTTGTCTTCCCCATCGGATAGATGATAAAATAGGCTAAAATATAGCGATGACGGAGAACTTGCTTCTGAACCGGCCTTCTGATACTTAAGATACGTGTAAGAATTTTGAAAATCGATTGAACCATCCCTAACATATAATCATTTGAAATTTCAGGAACAACTAATTCTTGATCTCGGGTCCCAGAGTGTTAAAGATATTACAAACCTTCATCTCCACCTCGGCAGCAATGTAGTACGGAACGCCCTTCTCCCGTGACCGTTGGTACGTATCCAGCAGGGTCTCGTCGAACGTTTGCACCAGATCATCGTCCACGTAGTGCACCACCACTCGGTAATAGTTAACCGGGCCGTTGTTGTTAATGGCCTTCTGAATCTGGATCTGAACGGTCGAATCCAGCCGTCGCAATATCACCGGTTCTTCCGGTTCCGGATCCGGAACGCCAATTTCCGTCTGGGCCACCATCCAAGCCATCCCTCCGGCGCCCTTTTCCGAAACACTCGTCACGGTTATGTTGTAACGCGTACCCGGAACCAAACTGGCCAGTTCGAATGACTGCGAGTTATTGTGGACACTCCAGCTCATCGGATACAGTCGATAGTTGGCAAAGGTGGACAGTGCGACGGCATTGATCTCATACTCGTCCACCGGCACTCCATCCAAGGACGGAGCATCCCAAGAAATTTTGATCGTGCTTTCCGTTTCCTTTTCTGCCAGTTTGAGATTCTTAACGGGTCCGGCCACATCCACCCCGGTTTCGTAGAAACTTTGCGCATTATCACCGCCACAAGAATGCTCCGCACTTTGGCGACAGCTGAGATTGCAATTTTTGTCCTCTATCTGGCGCAGACGAATCGTGTTGAAGCAGAAGCACTGCGTATCCGATAGTGCAGCGTACCTAAAAAAGATGCGAGAGGTCATTTATTGGTTTCTCCATAATTCAAAGTTGGTAGCGATTGGGTGTTTCAAAAATTGAAATTCTAATAGATATCACAAAAAAAGTCTCAAAAAGAAAAAAACTGATTCAATAGGAGAACCAAAAAGAGGCCAATTGGGATTCACAAAAAATAAAAAAGGGCCAGGGAATACTCTAAGAGTAATTTTAGAAGAATCTTATAAAGATCCCTCAAAGAATCCGAGCAGATTTGTTTTTCAGAGGGCATTTCCGAAAATTTCGTTAGGAATTCCTCGTGACATAACGCTAGGATTTTTTCATGATTTCTCCTAGAATTTCATAGGATTTAGGAAGTTGCCCAAAATTTCATTCATGTATTGCTCCCAAGTTATGATCGAGATTTCATCCAGTGATTGTTTCATGAATGCTGCTAGAAATACCTTCCAGATTTTTGTTTAAGATACATTCAAGAAGGCAAATAGTATTTTTTTAAAATGTCTTTCGAATAGTATTGCTGAAATTTCTCAATAAACTTCTCAATTTTTTATGAACTTTAGATGACTCCTTTAGGAATATTCTCAGGATCTCCTCAAAAAATCTGTTCAGAAAGTCTATGGCAGTTCCCTAAAGATACCCTCAATTATTATTCCAGAGATTTCTACTAGTCTTCCTTTAAAATTTCTCCAGAGAATGTTTCAGAAATTTATTCATGAACTTATCCAGGAAATTCTTCAAACATGCAAGAGATACTTTTAATGGAAATTCAAAAGTAATTTCTGATGAAACTGAGGAATATCTGATATAGATGTATGACACAATATCTGCAAGTATCCGAGTATGTCTTGGCGGCAGGTAGCGACTCTGAGGAATCTTTATGAAAACTCCTATAAGATACTCATCTTATAGAATTTTTCATAAAGATTCCTCAGAGTATCTGACCAGACATTTCTCTACACACCAAATGTTCGTCACTGAATTCAGCAAAGTTTACCATTTCTAAAATCGTGAGCAACAATTTGCTGATTTGTTCCGCAAATTCTGCTGATCACCAGCATTGATTTGCTGACGATTTTTACCGATTTTCAACAATTTTGTTTGCTGAATACTTCAGATTTTCAAATTTCAGCAAAATATTGCTAATTTAGTTTATTGTGTAAGTATAGTAGGGGTATACTGGGGTATGAAAACTGCATAAATTCTTGAAATTTCATCTGAAATAACATGCGATGAAGAAATGAAGCAATTGGCATGTTACAAGTCAGTGTTCGAAACTCAAAGAAAAAGAAATAAATTATGTTCGAAAAAACTGCCCATAATGCCCCGAATTGCTCATTTAAATTTCATCATTTCAGAATGCTGATGTTTGACTGTTAGAATGTTCTTAAAAAATTATATCTTTTTGCACGTAGTGTTTATAAATACTAATAACTTTCAAGTGTAGTAACAACATAATTTAATTTTAGATTACATGAGATTATTATGCAATCAAAAATGGGGTGCCCATATCACTCCATCAGTAAAAAATCGACTCGAAAAATGACAAATTTTGAAAAATCAATCATTCATCCGTGAACTTTATAAGACAAAGGAAATCATGCGGATCTAATGTATTCATCCAAAAAATGTTGGAAATCATGCAAACATTCGAAAAATTCATAATACTTTCAGCACTTTTTTTTTAAAAATAATTTCTTTACTAGTATCATTCCAAACATCACATTCATTATTTCTTATATCTAGGTGTTCTGTGTTATTAGACAACACTATCATCCTAATTTGGTAAGATTTTATTAACATTTTGTGTTCCGTCTGGGGGAACGAGCAAAGTGGACTGTAACACTTTTCCGGGAGGACGGCCGAAGCTAGAGGGTAAGGATCCCTCGCTGGACGTTTCGTCTTGTAGCCGATACACTTTAAGGCTCTTTCGGGAGGACACTTCTTCGGAACTAGGACTGGGTTACTGGGAAATGATCTAAAAAAAATGGATTTTTTCTTAACTACTGTGTATTCAACTAAATTAACAAAAGGGTAGTAATTTTCTTCTCAACACATCTTTTGCTATCAACACTTTCTTGAAGACTGTACCTTTTCACACTTCCTTCCTCTGCCCAGAGCCTTGCGTGGCGTGATCGTGCATGAAGGTGGGGCGCAATGAGCTACAGTACAGGTGAAGAAGACCATGATTTGCATATGTATTGGTAACCAAAAAAGTGGTGACGTCACTATTTGGTTGCAAGCACGAGTAGATATTTGGGATATTTGAAACAAATTGAATGTAACATAAAAAAATGTGGTGCATACCATGAAATTTTTATTCGAACTAGATGATTTTTGATTATTGTATTTATCGTTGGACTATTTCAACGCAATAGACATAAAAATATTCAAAATAATCATATATTTAATTGAGGTTTGCCTAGCACGAAATAGGGTATTCCATCTGTATAAATAACTAATGTTTACTTTTTGATGACGCCGTAAAAACTATTAATAACCAAGTGTGTAGCTTGTTGTTTCTGAGCAGATGAATAGATTAACACGTTATTTCAACAACACTGTGGTGAAACAATGCTCAGAAACAATAAGGTAGAAACTTGGTTGTCATTGGCTGGATTATATATCTTGCTTGCGTTTAATCAGCGTTCGTAGTGTTTTCAGCATTACCAATCTTACCGCTTGCTCTAACATGACATGAGTAGAATTGAGCCCATCATGATGACGAACTCTGACCAACCGGAATCGTTCAGGCTATCAACATCTGAACTTCGCAGCGCGTAGAGGGATTGGCCAGCTCAATCGCCTCTAACAAAACATCCATGTTTGAGTCGGAATCACGTATGTTCTGTTCCTTTTGGAACGGTGAAACATCACAAGAAGATCCATTTTAAACTATTAACGTTTTTCGATTTCTCCGCCTCCAGTGAACAGTAATTTTGCAAAAGGATCTAGCAATTTTTTCGTTGAATTACTCCAAAAGTTCTTTCAATTTTTTCCCGTGTATTTACAGGTTTTTTTTCTCTAATTTCACTAGTTGTACTTCTAGCAAGGACACCTCCAGGAATTCTTCCAGGAATTTATCTACAAATTCCTATACATAGCTTCAGGAATTCCAAGAAGAGTTGCTCAGGAGTTTCTACCAGCAGCTCCTCCATAGTTTACTCTAGGAGTTCTTCCAGGGTATGCTTCATCATTTTTTTACAGAAATTGGTCCAGGAATTCTTCGAAAGATTTTCTCTAGAAATACCCCTAGTTACCTAAAATTTCTAAAGTATTTCCTTCTAAGATTTTTTTAAGAATTTCTCCAACTAAAATATCAAAACTTCAACGGTTGGTGAAATATTTTCAAGAATTTCTAGAGGAATATATTCAATGCATTATTGGCCTTCCTTAGTCGAGTGGTTAGAGTCCGCGGCTACCAACAAAGCCATATTGAAGGGTGTCTGGTTCGATTCCCGGTCGGTCCAGGATCTTTTCGTAATGGAACTTTCCTTGACTTCCCTGGGCATAGAGTATCATCGTACCTGCCACACGATTACGAATGCGAAAATGACAACTCTGGCAAAGAAAGCTCTCAGTAAAATAACTGTGGAAGTGCCATAAGCAGGCTCTGTTCCAGTGGAAACGTTAATGCCATGAAGAAGAAGATACTCAATGCAAAGACAAGGCTTCCATGTTCCTTACAGTGTGTGTTTGTGTGGTGTGTGTGTATTCCGTCTAACACCCACTGTCCGGCAGTGATATCATGGAAAAAACTTTCTGCAATGCTACTTTGCTTTTGCAGATAGCTTTAGTCCAGGAGTTAGAAGGTGATAGCTCTATTGCAGATCCAGTGACCCATTTCAGAATGGCTGGAGAGACACGTCCATTCAGAAGTCACCTTCACTTACAATAAGCCCCGCATGTGTGCATTACCGTCATCAAATGGATAATGATAATACAAATACACTTCCAAATTCTGAAATATACTATTCAGAACTTGCACGTATTTAGTTTATAAAGCAACAATCATATTTAATCAGAACAATCTCACCAAATTCGCCCAAGTTGGCCACGGCACTGTCATCACCATGGAAACCACCATCGAAGGCCTCCATGTTCCTTGCAGTTGCCCAAAATGTTATGGCAGATAAGGTAATATAGCAAAATCTAAAATCTCGTGATAAGTATACTGCCCATAAACGCATAATGTGAATAGGAAATCCAGCAGACATGGACTGATATGCGTTTATGGCAGTATATTGCGATCATCAAACTTGGGTACCGTTTGCAGTACCAAGGGACCAAATGCAGAATGAGTACCACTTTTAGTACTGAACCCGTCTTACTACACCTCTATTCGTCTCTGTTCAAAGTATTTTTTTAAAATTCTCTGAAGGAATGCTTAAAAAATATCTCAAAATAAATAAGAATGTCTGAAAAATCAATCGCATTAAGAAATTTCTTAGGATGAATTATCTGGTGAACTTTCTAGTACAACTTAGTACAGAATATCTGGAAAAACATTTGTATGAACTTGTGAAAGAATCATTATAGGTAGAATTTCAGAAAGAAATTGCAAGGAGAAAATTTTGAAAGGAATCCTTGATGATACACTTGTGTAAAGTACTTGAAAAATTGCTTGATGAATGTTTAAAAATTTTCTTAAAAAAAATCTGATGATTTTTTTTGCAAAAAAAGAATAGCCACATTCCTGAAAAAATTCGTGTAGTAATCTTGTAATAATCATTAAGAAATTTATCTATTATCTAACCTAAAGAATTCTTTTTTTACTTTAAATGGTCATCAATTTCAAACTATTGTATGTGAGGTGTCATGGTGGTTACTCAAAGTGACTCACTGAGTTACTAGCTCCCCAGAGTAAAAAAATTTGTTTGTCCAATTTTTATCAAAAAAATCTGATAAATTGATGCAAATAGCGCAGTAGGATAGTAAGATCTCATCCCGAAGAATGATTAATTTTCCTTTGCGGTTTATTTCATTGTTTCCGCTTACAACCCAGAGAAGTAACATACTGTAATGAGAAAGAAAATTGCGCCCAATGATTCAGACATTATAGCAAACTCTAGCACCATCTTCTTGAAAGATTAAAATCATCTAATGCACATTGTACCCCTATAATTCTGGGAAATTGTTGTAAAATTTGATCCGTTCACCTCTGAATAGTGTAAAATCATAAAATGAATATTGCGGCCTTGTGATTGAGCAAAAATGCAAAAGGCGCCAACCTTCTCAAAGAGTAATATCCTCAGTACTATCATGTGTAACGCATTGCGCCCCATACCTTCTTATTGTTACGTGTGATTAGGCAGTTTTCCACCCTAGTGAGTGGGCTTAAACTATTGTATGGTAATTATGCCGCTGTCAAATATGAAAAAATAATGATTTGTAACATTCACGAAACACCTACAGGAATAATTAATGCAAATAGCACCCCTTTGATGTTTCCGCCACCCTCCAAAATGAGTAAAATCATACAATGAATGTTGCGCCTGTTCGATCAAGGTTTATGAAAAATACAACCTCGAAGATCAATAGCATATCACGGCGTGTCTAGTAGAACAATATTATCACAAAAAAATAGGTATCGCTAAATCTTTCACCCTTTCAAAAATATAGGCTTTTAGCTTTCATTTGACGTGTTCCCCAAAAAAAAAATCCACCGATGGATCCGGACATTATTTTTATTTAAAATTTTTGTTCCTTGAAGTAGATTATTTTCAATATAATCATGGTAAAAGCACTTTCATTTGAAATTTAGGCTACCATCGAGCTTGAGATTTTTATCCTAAATTTTAAATGAAAGTTGATGATACAAACATATAGAAGGTTACATGTTGTAATGGACAGAACTGTCCTATGTGATCTTGTGATTAAATAGGCCATAAGATACTTATTCGTACAGTGAAGGACAACTCAGTTGAATTCAACTAATTTTCATTCTTTTACCGAGATCCGCGCAGTCGAGTGGCCATCAAAATAATGTTATGGTATATGTTAGCAAAAAATCAAGTTTATTCATTCTGAAAAATATTACATAATTCATGACAATATCACATAGCTTTTCCTTAATTACATAATTCAGTGTCAAATCAGTTCCGAGATAAATCCCTCAGTCTGTTAAAAACTGTTTTTTTTATTTTGTATAATGGTTGACTGCCGTTCTACGCATATTTGCCCCGTGGTCTATAAGGTTTACAAAGAACATGAGCCAAGTAAGTGTAGAAAGGCAGTTGATGTGCTAGTAGATGATAGAACGGGGCAAGTGGAACATATAAAACATTCAGTAAATTTCCAATAAAATTTTCAATTCCAAAAACTTAAATGGATCTGTCAATTTGTGATAGCATACAGGGAATAACTTTGACATTTATTAACCGATTGATTTGGTATATGTTTTGGCCCCTCCAGAATCAATTAAAATTAAAAATAAACACGAAGCAAAATCTTCTCAATCAATTACTTGGCTCTTGTAAGGGACGAATGATCTTCAGGTTGAAGTCCCCCTTATCAAACAACAATAACGTGACTCTTGTTTTTGACAAAAATCTCTTCAGTGGTTACGTTATTTTAGAAAACACCATGCTTCTTTTACACAGCATCAGCGTGACGGTTCTGACTTCGGTGAATGTTTAACCGTCCGGCTGTCGATCGATTGGTTACTGTTATAACTAGCTTCTTGTTGTATGGGATTAGCGCAATTTTTCAAAATCTCATTGCAAAAAAAATACCGTTGTACAAGCGTCAATTTTATTCCAAAAATTAGGTCTTTTCTGAATAATCCAAATTTAGCTGTTTCACCATGAAGCAGCATATTCACTGCCTTCTGATTTTTCATGTTTTTAGGATACCCTACTCGAGGTGTCAGGTACCGTTTTGATTCATATTACGGACACTTAAGGCCTCAGTGAAGTATAACTCATCAGAAAGCGTATCAAATAAATCATTCTGCATGATTCCTCCGCGTAATCAAGCCTTCAAACCAATAAACTTTCGAATGGTGGGTGAAGATTTCGATTCCACTACATGAATAATTTTAAATAATAAGAAATGTGTAGACATTTCATGATTTCTGAGACACTTCCTTACGTTTGCCTCAAATCCGGACACTTTTATCGTTTTCCGGACAGCTCATGAAAGTCATAAATAGAAAAGTTTTTTTTTGTTTTAATGTTCGAAAAAATAATTGAAAAAAAAAACAAAAATAATAGAGGAATTTCTCAAACAATACATAGCGGGAATTCTTGTCGAAAAATAAGGCTGAATTTTCAAGGAGTTTCGGCATGGCTAAGTTTTTTTCAGATGAATGGCAGAAATTTAGCCTGGTTTCCAATCCAAACAAATCCATCAAAAAATCTTTGGTTGATTTTGATTCAATTGTTTAGGTATTTTCACATGAATAAATTTACTGAATAATTTGACTAATTTTCTACAGATTTCAACAACATTTTTCAGAAAACTTTTTCAATATTCTTTATAGAATTTTGTGTGTTTTGTTGTGTTTGTTTGTTTGGTGTGTTGTTGGTTTTGTTTTTTGGTTTTGTTTTTGTGGTGTTGGTTTGTTGTTTTGTTTGTTTTGTTTGTTTTTTTGTTGTTTTTTTGTTTGTTTGTTGTTGATTGTTTTGTGTTTCTTTTTTTTTTCCCAAAAATTTCATTACAAATTCTTCCGCAAGTTTAATCAAAAGTCCTTAAAAAAATGTGTCCAAAATACATCACAAAATGCGTCAAAAAATCTTCTTTATGTTTTTTTTTCTAGAAATTTTGCTTCAAATCCCCGGATTATTTCAGAAATGGAAAGAAAATTGTTTTTGAAATTTCTCTTGCCTTCGAATCTTCAGAGGAAATTTGTTGAAAACCCCCATGGAAAAAAAAAAGATTTATTAAGATATCCATAAAGAAATTTTTATTGATCTTCCTTGAAACACTCTCTACAAATAATTTCACCAATTGGTCGCGTGTTCAGACAGACCGGATTAGATGATATTTTAGGCTTCTAAAGATAAGTAGAGGACTGTATAAATTTTGATACAGATGTGTTACGAAATTCATAAGCTTCAACATTACAGCAAACAAGGCAAATATTTGGTTATTCCAATGCTTGAAGTACGTTTTCCAGAATTCATTCAGAAATACTTGCTCCAGTCTATCTAAACACCAATTGGTCGGTGTTAGAATTGTTAGAATACATATTCTTGGTTTGAATTTTTGTGCGATACGAGGGCAGAATTTCTAGAGGCTTTCTGGTAGAATTCTAGAAAACCAGAGGTCAAGGAAGGATATATTTCAAGAATAATTTTTAAGAAGATTTTGATTGAACTTCTTAAAAAATTGCTTTATTTGTAAAATATTAGAGAGGTTTTAACTATCCTGTAAATAACATAGTTTCTAGATTATAAATTATCTTTCATTGCATCGTTGCCCATCTATTGCTCTACCTGCTTCAACATTTTGTTGTTTTCCATTCTTCGATGACGCTTTGAGGAACTTCGTACAAAAATCTTTCCATACTTCAAAAAGAAACATTTTGAAGAATCTTAAAAAAGGTAAAATAGAAGAGCTTAAAAAAATACAGAATTCTTATGCGTATGGTTCTTGATTTCTGAAAGTCCATAAGGAATTACTCAACAATTTTTTAAGTAATGCAAAAGTTTCCCCAAGTTTCAAATTCATTAAAATATTACATTATGAGTTTTACTACAGTACATGTTCGGTTATGTTCTTAAAAATACCGGCAATATTTTCGGGTAAAACTTCTACAGTAGTACAAAAAAAATCGATATAAAAGTTTGTTTGGAATTTCTAAAGGTGGGGAAAATGAATTCTTCCTACATCAATATGTTCACAGTAGTATCATAAAACTTTAAAGTTCATATAAAAAATTATCTAAGATTTTAATTACACACATTCAGTATAAGTTCCATCCGTTTTAACACCAATCGTGTTCTATTAAAAAATCCGAAGAAAAAAAGAAACAAATGTCTGTGGTAAATCCTTCAAGGACCTTTAAAGCTTTTCTCAGAGGTACATTGTCAAAAAGTTTCAGAAACTCTAAGGGGTTTAATTCTTAAATCTACGACAGGAATTTAGTATTTTTTCCGAATTATATCAAAGCTGCAATTATTCTAAAAATTACCAACAAAGTTACTTCGAACATTTTTTTTGTATGTAAAGAAAACTGATATGGAGTGATGCGTAGAGGAATTTATAAAGCAATCACTGAATATGTTGAAATATTCATGGAGAAGTTTTTGAACCAAAAAATGTAGAGTTTGGGCAAATTTTTCAATGTTATTAATGGAAGAATCCTGAGATTACCATTCCGAAAAAATGGAC